>NW_007257412.1:0-349 GCF_000164805.1 Carlito syrichta | reverse complement strand
TATATCATTAGATGCAGAAAAAACTTTTGATAAAATCCAGCACCCCTTCTTGATAAAAACCCTCAAACAGTTAGGCATACGGGAACATACTTCAAAATAGTAAAAGCCATCTATGAGAAACCCACAGCCAGCATACTCCCAAATAGAAAAAACTGGAACCATTTCCCCTGAAAACTGGAACAAGACAAGGATGCCCACTTTCATCCCTCCTGTTCAATATAGTATTGGAAATCCTGGCTAGAGCAATCAGAGAAGAGAAGGCAATCAGGGGTATCCCAATAGGAAAAGAGGAAGTCAAGCTATCTCTCTTTGCAGATGACATGATTGTGTACCTTGAAAACTCAAGAGA
>NW_007257411.1:1291-7655 GCF_000164805.1 Carlito syrichta | reverse complement strand
CCCAAGAGATGCAGATTTTATATCCCTAAGCTGCGTATGGGCAGATCAATGGAGCAGCATCAGGAAGATGGTGTCAATTACCGTTGGCTGGAGTTAGGACAGAGCAGCTTTTGAAAATATGTCAGGGACCTGATGAACCTTACCAAGATTTTGCATCTAGATTGTTGCAGGCTGGAGGTCGAATTGTGGTAAATGAAGAGGTAGGAACTCTTTTGGTAAAACAACTGGCCAATGAAAATGCTGATTCTGCCTGCCAAGCAGCCATTCGTTCCTATCGTAAGAAAGGGGATTTCACAGATTATGTTCACTTGTGTGCTGATATTGGGCCTGCCTATATGCAGGGGATGGCTATAGCTGTAACTTTACAAGGTACTCCTTCCCACAAAAATTTTAATATGATGAGATCTGGTAATGGAGGAACCCAAGACGCCTGTTTCAACTGTGGGCAAATGGGTCTTTTTAGTAGGGAATGCCCCACACATAATCCCAATTCGGGACCACCTCCCAGAAGGGGTCACTCTACATCTATGTCCCCATTATGCAAGCGAGGTTTTCAGTGGGCTAATGAATGCTATTCCAAAATGGATGCAAACAGAAATCCCCTGTTGGGAAACTTCAGGACCTGCTTATACCTCCAACATTTTCATTGGCTGGTTTGACAGCCTTATCTCATCTTCCTTAATTACTGAACCTCTGCCATGCATTATCCAAAATACTTCATTCACACATTCCTTTTTATTACTGCCTAAATGTCCTACCCCCATCCTTGGCCAAGATCTTTTATCCAAATTCCCAGGTTACACTTTCCTTCCATCTTCCCACCTCACAGCCTGCCTTCCTCCTACTCCTCAGCCAGCCAGATATGTCCCAACCTGAACTACCCCTATCTTACCCTCTCCCTGTTTCCATTGTTAACCCAAAGGCTTGGGACATTACTACCCCTTTCGTCACAACCCACCACACTCCAGTCTGAATACACCTTAAAGATCCAAATTCCCAAATCAACCTCATTACCCCATCTCTTTAACACACCAACAAGACCTTAAGTCAATCATCACAAAACTCTTGAAATAGGGCCTTCTTAAACCCACCCACTCACCCTATAATACACCTATCCTCCTGGTACACAAACCAAATGGTTCTTATAAACTTGTCCAAGATCTTCGGGCTATTAACATTGCAGTGCTGCCAAACTATCCAATGGTTCCAAACCCCTACACTCTCCTTCCCAGAATCCTATCCAACACTCTTTATTATACTGTCCTGGATCTCAAAGACATCTTCACAATTCCTCTACACCCAGACACACAATACCTGTTCACCTTTACATGGACCGATCCTGACACTCATCAATCTCAACAGCTCACTTGGACAGTCTTGCCTCAGCGACAGTCCGCATTTCTTTAGTCAGACACTATCCTCTGACAAGCTAGAAGAAATCTCAAAACACCTTTACAAATGCAAAAGCAGATTTATTTTCTATGAGTTTTTCCAAATATACAGGGACATGTACTATTGAGGTATGAGACAGACTGAGGACGTGGATGGATTTCTCTTTTTCCAGCCCCCTCAGGACCATTCTCAAGACCAATCCTTAGGACTCCTCATGGAAAATCCTTAATATGGGGTGACTAAGGGCCCCCCATTAAAATGCATTAGTATTAGAGGTCCCTGTGTCTACATTTTTACCTTAGAATTAGAAGTCTTGTGTAGATACTAATATGTTACTATTGTGGCCACTGGGTAGATATTATTTCATTATTAGACACCCCTGTGTGGATATTATTTCACTGATATTAGAGGCCACCATGTGAATATTATTTCATTAGTATTGGAAGCCCCTGTGGATAATACTACACTAGTAATAGAGGTCACTGTGTGGATATTATATTAGAATTAGAGGCTCTGTAGGGATATTATTACATTTATATTAGAGGCCCATGTGTAGATATTATTACATTAGTATTAGGGGGTCCATGTGTGACTATTACCATATTAGCATTAGAGACGCTTGTATAGATATTATTACATTCATATTAGGGGCCCATGCATATTACATTCACATTAGTATTAGGTATAGCCACTTTGGAAGAGAGTTTGGTACTTTTTCCCAAAGCCAAACAGATATCCGCTTACAAGCCAACAACTAAGCCTTTAAATTGTCTGTATTTAGAAGAGTATGTTAAACAAAAACAGCATGCAATTAGAACTTAAAGTAATCAGAATATCCTTCAATAACTAATCTAAGGGAGACACAACCATGCAATGTAATGGATATGATAAGGAAACCCTTGAACAACCAGATGAAGAGGTAAAGTTCAGAAGTGACCTAAGTGTAGGAGTTCTGTCCCCATGGAGTTAGAGTGTGCCACGCTCCCTGTTTGTGAATGTATTTGCCAACTTAGAAGCTCTCTGAACATCATCTTTTAGGAATTTTAATGGGGGCTTCATCAAGTTGGCATGATCGATTATTCAGTCAATCTTCAGTTCCTTTTCCTCTCAGAAGATGGGATGTGAGACTGAAAGTCTCATGGCTGGGTCTTTCTAGCAATCATCCCCAACCCAGAAGCCATTCATGAACCCACCAAGAGTCCTTATCAGAATAAAAGACATTCATATCACCCAGGAGATCCAAAGACATTTAGGGATGCTGTCTCAGTAACTAATATCAAAGGACAAATACTAGAACAAAAGATACTCTCAGCACCTCTATCACTCAGGAATTTGTAATGGGGTTTGGAACTGTGATCAGAAACTGGAGACAGAGACCAAACATATACTTAAGTCACTACCTGCAATGTAGATTAACAATGAGTTCACTATTTATAATGGAAAAATGGGTTAAATAAATGGTAGAGGGAAGGAGCCAGTTTTCTCACTGTTAGAGTTACCGATAAAAAAAGGAGGGGAGACAATAAACATTCATGTGCAGGTATCTTCTTTGTAGAATAATTTGAGTTCCTCTGGGTATATTCCCACTAGGGGAATTGCTGGGTCATATGGAAGGTCAATTTCTAGTTCTTTCAGAAATCTCCAGACTATTTTCCAGAGAGGTTGTTCAAGTTTGCATTCCCACCAACAGTGTAGCATGATCAATGTTTGTATACTTAACCCTGAATTGTATCCCACATCTTTACATTAAAATAAAAAATAATATTGAAAAAAAAGAAAGAAGGGAAGGCTAGAATGATCCCTATGATAAGGATCAGAGTCCATTGATTTGGGATATCAGTATAAACTCACTTTTAGCTTAATATACACACAGATGGTTCCACCTAGAATTCTGTGTAATTAAGTGTTTATAGGTAGATTAGAATACACATAAATATTCCTTTGCATTGTCAGCTGTCAGGACAAAGATACAATGAGCACATTTAGCTGCCAAATATAAGTTTTTAGTATGATTCCCTAATAAAAGGAATCAAGATTCTTTGAAAATATGGCTGATACTAGAACTGGGTCACTAAATACATGTGCCAGGTTAATCTTGAAATATGAAAAAGTAAGGAAGTACTAAAAAAAGATGAAATTGTGTCAAAAGAAAACTGAAGGCAGTGGAAAGAGCTCCCAATGGACATGGAAATGAATTCAGAGCAATAAAATACTAGAGAAATGGATAATAACCAAAAGACGTAAATAACCACCAGGGTGTCCAAATGGTTATAAATTATTAAGTAAACAGATGAATTAAAGATAAATCTCTTATGCACAGGAATTCCAAATAACTGGTGTAGGCACCCAGTCATCGAAGAGATAGAATTAATACCCTACTCCCTAAGTGTGGGCTGTACATAGCAACTTCCTCCAAAAGACTATAGTATGGACATGGTGGTGGTGGTGGGGTAGTAATTTCACACTGTGAAACCTGAAAACACTACATAAATCAGTTGAACAAAGTTAGTATAAACAGTGAACATTTATCTTGAGAACATGAAGTGAAAAGATTAGCACTTCACCTCTGTATTTTTTTTCCCCAAGCCCATAACCACAGTCTAAGTATGAGAGATGTGCCAAGTAAACCACAATGTTGAAAACTGTACACAATACCTGATCAACCATCCTCAACACTGTCAAGATCATCAGAACAAGGAAAATCTGAAAAACTGTGACAGCCTGGGTGGTCCTGAGGGAGACAGAGCTCTGAGTACATCCTCAAAGTTTCCTGTTGTGACAGCAGCACCACCTGGGTGGGTCTGAGGGGGACTCAGCTATGGGCATGTTGTGCAAGGTATGCTTTAGTGACAATGGCATCTCCTGGGTGTGACCTGAGGAGGACAAAGCTCTGGGTGCAGGTTTCAGGTATTCTGTGGAGAGAGTGGTGACTCCCAGATGGGATCTGAGGTAGACAGAGCTCTAGACACACACTCCAGGTGTCCTGTGATGACAGTGGTTTGAGGAGATGGAGCTCTGGGAATATTACAGGTGTCCTGTTGTGACAGTGGTGTCTCTCAGGTAATCCTCAGGGGCACAGAGATCTGGACATGCCTCTGAGGTGTCCTATGGTGACAGTAGCACTTCTCAAGTAGTCCTGAGCAACACAGAACTCTGGGCACAGCTCCACCTGTCCTGTGAAGACAGTGACACCTCCCATGTGAGACCTGATGAGCACTAGACATGTGCCGCAAGGTTCTGTCGTGACAGTAGTGTCTCCTAGGTTGTCCTCAGGGGAACAGAGTTCTGGTCATGAGCAGAGATGTTCTGTGGTCACAGCAGCATCTCCAAGGTGGACTCTGAGTAGAGTGAAGCACTAGACATGTTCCCCAGGTATCCTGTGGTAATGTGGCAGAAAGGGGGCTGATAGAAGTTAAAAATATCCCTTTTAAAAGTCAATTGGCAAGCTCTAAAACCCGCCAGACCAGTTTTGTTTGAAAAAACCAAATAGTCAAAGACTGATAGGTTTCATGAGAATGCAAACGAGTGACTAATTCACAAACTTACCAAATTCTCTCTTTTTGAAGTTATCAGTTTACAGCCCCTACTCGCTCTGCATTTCCTGGAAACCATTGGTTCTTTGAAAATCTGATTTTGCTGAGTACAACCTTGTGAATTCCAAAGAAAATGTGTAATTGCTCAACCCTACCCCCGCCCTCACCTAAACAAAGTTTTAAGACTCCTCTCCTTTCTTTCTGAGGTGCTTGGCCTGGGAGCATTAGCCCACTGAGTCATGCTGGCACTAAAATAAATATGCTACTTCCTAAAAAAGCTTTGGTGTCATGGCCTCTCTGTGTTCCTGCTACATTCTGGTGCATTGGCCAGAAATGGGAGAGTTCAGAGTGTGTTTCACCTCTTTTGTCATCCAGGTACAACAGCCAGGGTGACAGAAAGGCAATCTCACCTAGCATGCAAACGGACCTTTTGATCTGTAGGAGGGAGGTCCCTCCCAGTGCACCGAGGTTCGGACCATGAAAGCAAAACAGGGACCCCGAGAGGCAAGGAACTAGCATGAGGATGACCACCTGATGGAAAAGACAGAAAGACCACCCAACAGAAACGTTAGGAACAAGGGCCTTTGCATAGAACGGCTAGTAGGTGGCAGAAGTGCAGCTTGATTACCTCTCGGAGTCTGTGAGTAGTCTCCAACCTGAAGGAAAGGGCTGAAAGACAGTCAAGGAAATGCTGCTTCGAGATGAAACCATCGACTCCTAGGAATTGGGTGGAGGGCTGGAGAATGTGCTGTGTGATTGCGTGTGAATAAGACAGATGGAGGAAGGGCTCCACATAAAGTTAGTCTGCATTGGGGGTGCACCAACCTGCTAATTGCTAAGAGGTGTCTGAAATATATTTGTGAAGAGTAATGGCTAGAGGAGGAAAAAACAGATATTTCCCATACTCCTCATTCTCTTATTTGTGTGTGTGTTGTTTTGAATCTGCTAAAAAGTTGGTTGAGTTATTATGCTTTGTTTGGTGGGACATGTTGTCTTTTAAAAACTTGATTAGCACATGTTTCTTTATGTCATTTTACGTTTCCCACCCTTTGTGTGGTGTTTCTCCCAACGTGTTGGCACTGTTAAAATTTCTGCCTTTTATTTTTTGTTATCTTTTTTTATTGACTTTTAGATGTTTTCCTATTTTTTATTTTTTCCCCATAATAAATATTTTTTATTATGGTTTTGTGGGGTACAGTTAATGGTTAGGTGTACAATTACGTTTCATTCAGGCACCCTGTTGAAAAGAGGTGTTTCCCCATCCCCAGACAGATATTTGATACTGTTAATCCCAACCCACTCCCCCCCATAGTTTCCTAGTACCATCAGTCATTTTCTTATATTATTACATTGGATATTCAAGGTCCATTATATGAGTGAGAGCATGTGATACTCGGATCTTTGTTTCTGTGAGAGGTCACTCAGTATTATAGACTCTA
>NW_007257411.1:0-893 GCF_000164805.1 Carlito syrichta | reverse complement strand
CTCCCTGATGATTAGTGAGGTTGAACATTTCTTCAAGTGTTTGTTGGCTGCTCAGATGTCCTCTTTTGTGAAGTGTCTGTTCATATCTTTTGCCCATTTTATAATGGAGCTGTTTGTTTTTTATTTTCAGCACATTGTAGTTCCTTGTAGATCCAGGATATTAAGCCTTTGTCAGTCCTGATGTTGGCAAATACTTTGTCCCAGTCTGTAGGCTATCTCCCTGCTCTCTCTTTTTTTTTATTAATCAATATTTTTTATTATGGTTTTGTGGGGTACAGTTAAGGGTTAGGTGTACAATTACGTTTCATTCAGGCACCTTGTTGATAAGAGGTGTTTTCCCATCCCAAAACAGATATTTGTTACTGTTAATCCCATTCCTCTCCACCCCCATAGTTTCCCACTACTGTCAGTCATTTTCTTATAGTATTACAATGGATGTTCAAAGTCCATTATATGAGTGAGAACATGTGATAATCGGATCTTTGTTTCTGTGAGAGGTCACTCAGTATTATAGACTCTACTTCCATCCAGGTTGCAGCGAAGTTCATGATTTTGTTCTTTTTTATGACTGCGTAGTATTCCATTGTGTATATGTACCACATTTTTTAAATCCAGTCCTCTTTTGATGGGCAGCATGGTTGTTTCCAGATTCTTGCTATTGTGAACACTGCTGCAATAAGTATACGTGTGCAGGTATCTTTTTTATACAGTGATTTGAGTTCTTCAGGGTATATTCCTAGTAGGGGGATTGCGAGGTCATATGGGAGGTTGATATTTAGAGCTTTTCGGAATCGCCACACTGCTTTCCATAGAGGTTGCACTAGTTTACACTCCCACCAACAGTGTAGAAGTTTTCCCTTTTCACCACACCCTCTCTGCAGCTGTTATTTTTT
>NW_007257410.1:630520-631331 GCF_000164805.1 Carlito syrichta | reverse complement strand
TATTGGTTTGCTGCACCTGGGCAGAACAGACTGGTCGCTAACACTATTAATACCTGAGACCATTTCTCTACTAAATAATTACTATTGCCAGGCATTATATACTTTGCCTGAATTATCTTATTTAGTACTCACAACAACTCAATTAGCTGGCAGCTCTATTACTGTGATTTTATCAACAGAAAAACTGGGTTAAATTACAAGAAACCAAAGACAATGTTTTCAATTATTAGAAATCATGCCTCTTGGAATTGTTATCTTTTGTATTCCTAACACAAAATGTATAACTGGAAAATGATAGTTAATGAATAAGTAAATGAGCGAACAAGAAAACCAACCTTCAAAAATTATGCTTCTTTCCTAACTTGTGAAGATATTGGGCAGAAGTGTATCATTCTTATTGGAAAGAATTTGGTAAATAGAATATTCCCAGGAGGGGAGAATTTGGCCTCAAGAAAAAGCAAAATTCAATTTTCAGAGTAAGACCATAAGATTAGAGCTTGCCTAGAATTAACTAAATTCACTGAGACTATTGATGTGCTAGTTTAGAATTTCTTATACTCCTATTGAGGTGTGAATTGGCTCTAGAGCCTTAAGAAAACAAAAACTAGAGTCAAACTGGATAGGTCCAAATCCCAGTTTACCCATTAATTATGACCTTTTGAAATTTCTTAAAGTTACATTAGTTCCACTTATTCACTGGGGATATATTCTAAGACCCTAAGTGAACAGCTAAAATCACAGTGCAACACGTTTCTGGTCATGTGTTCCACCCACAAATTTAATGCCTTTTTCATGTTAACTTGGCACTTAT
>NW_007257410.1:592937-630500 GCF_000164805.1 Carlito syrichta | reverse complement strand
TGTTTATTTTTAGTATTTTCCATTCAATATTTTCAACTGCAGTAGTGGATAAATGAAACTGTGAAAAGCAAAACTACGGATTGGTTTCCTCACATATACAGTAAAAAACTGCAACTACCTCATATGATCTTTGTGCTGATTAAGTAAGTTATTCTATGTGAAGAGCTTAACATACTGCCTGCTTGTGTAAGTCTTGCAAAATTGATAGCTACAATTAGATTTAGCATGCAGTTGAGGGTCAAGTAGTCTCTGCTATCAAAAGAGGCAAAATTTAAATTTGCTACTCTCTCTGAACCACAACTTAAAAATTATTACTCAAGTTAGGACTGAAAAAGAAGAGGATTTTTCACACTCATTAAATAATCATGACTTTGATGATGATAAAATCTATCAAAATCTGAAGATTTCCTTTTCCAAAAGTTTAATGATTGGGATAATTAGATAAAATATTTTGTGAATTTTCTAGAGAATTGTCTTTGTCTTTAACTTTGCCTTGACTGTGTACAACAGGCCATGGTGTTCTGAGGTGAGTTCCTAAAATAACCATGGGCCTGTATCAGAGAAGTGCTTACAAAATGCAGTTAAAACTTGGGTCCTGAGGTTGCCAGGCAACAAGTCATGTACTTGGCATGGTAGTTAGTTTCCTGGAAACATTAGCAGAAGCAACTCAGACACACTTGACTCTGCAGGTGTGTTCAGATTGTACAGATTGGACTTTTAACTTATTTTCTGACGTTATAAAATTCTCATATGAATCCTCTGAACACATAGCCAATCAGTCATTATATAGATTTAGTCTCATCCTATTTGCAAAAATAGCAAGAGTTGGGTGAATTAAACAAAACACTATAAAATAAGAAAATAAACAATTTCTGCTAAAAAATCAACAGCCCTGATCTATGCTACTCTTGACCACTGTGTACCTGCTCCTTATCTTTTCCCATTTTCCAAAGTCAATTAATCAATTGATCAATTAGCAAGTCCCATAATTCTATGACAGAAATATTTAGGTCTTTGGAGGTTAGAGACTTATATATAATAATTTTGATACTCTAAAGATTTTATTATTCTTTGAGATTGTCTATTAAGAATTCTGAGGGCTCTTTTGACTTTGAAGACAATAAAAAGTTAGTGACTTCCAGGCGTTGGGGGAAAGAGAAATGACCAGGCAAAGCACAGAGGATTTTTAGGGCAGTAAAACTATTGTGCAGGGTATTATCATGGTAGATACATGCCATTATGAATTTTCCAAAGTCCCCATAGCACAATACCAAGAGTGAAAACTAAAGTGAACTATTGACTGGGTGATAATAGAAATTTGTCAGTGCAGGCTCATTGATTTTTTTTTTTAACCAAGATATCATTCTGGTGAGAGACAGCGACAGTGGGGGAGTGTATGTGTGTGGGGTGGGGGAACTCTGCACTTTATGCATAATTTTATTGTGAACCTAAATACTCTAAGAGATAAGGCTTATTTCAAAATTAAAAAAAAACACTGATGTTTCTGTGATTATTCATTCATCATCAGAGAAATGCAAATCAAAACCACATTTTGATATCACCTAACTCCAGTAAGAATGGCCATCATTAATAAATCAAAAAACAATAGATGCTGGTGAGAATGTGATGAAAAGGGAACGCTTCTACACTGCTGGTGGGAATGAAAATTAGTTCAACCTCTATGGAAAACAGTGTGGTGATTTCTAAAAGAACTAGAAACTGACCTTCTATATGATTCAGCAATCCCGCTCCTGGGAATATACCTGGAGAAACTTAAATCACTCTACAAAAAAAATTTCTGCACACGCATGTTTAGTGCAGCACTATTTACAAAAGCAAAAACATGGAACCAACCATGATGCTCATCAAAACTGGACTGGATAAATAAAAATATGGTGCATATACATGATGGAATATTGTGCAGTCATAAATAAGAACAAAATTATGGACTTGGTAGCAACTTGGATGGATTTCGAGTCCATAATACTCAGTGATTTATCATAGAAACAAATAACTGAGTACCATATGTTGTCACTCATAAACGAACGCTGAATATTTACCATATTACTATAAGAAAGGGATTGGCAGTAGCCAGAAATTGCCAGGGAAGGGGGAGGGGCACATAACATGAATAAAGATACCTGATCTCAAACCAGGCAAATTAGGGACTAAGGTAGGGCCAAACTTTACCTGTATGATGATCGCTTGTATATCTAATCCTGAATTGTACCCCACATCTTTAAAATAAAATAAATTTTTTTAAAAATCTGCGGCTATGAAGAAAAGCTAAGCATGATAAGAAGAACATAGAGTAAGATTGCTATTTTAGAGAAGGTGCTCAGGGAAAGAACCTGTGAGAAGATGCCACATGGGCAGAAACCTGAAGGAAGGGAAGGAGTGAGTCATTTTGATATCTGAGGGAAGAACATTACAGATAAGGGGAAGAGCAAGTGCAATCACAAAAAATAAACAGCAAAGAAAATATGAGGTACACCTCTCTTGGGGTCATTAACATAGTAGAAGACATGGTAATGAAAGATAATAAAATTGGGCAGTGAAAAAATAGTTTCAAATCTTGAAATACTTTAAGAGAACTGGCCATTCAATCAATCTTTTATGCATTTACTTTTGCAAATGAGTAGTGATTTAGTCCATGTGGGCTTCCATAATAAAAATACCTGGGTAACATAAACAGCAAGCATTTACTTCTCACAATTTTACAAGCAGTAAGTACAAGATCAAGGAGCTGGCAGATTTGATGTCTAGTAAGAGACAGATTCTTCATAAATGGTGCTTTCCTGCTGTGTCCCCACACGATGGAAGAAGCAAGGCAGGAGCTCTGGAGCCTTTTTTTATTAGGAAGTTAATCCCATTTATGAAGACTTTGCCCTCGTGACCTAATCACCTCTTAAAAACCCTGCCAACTAATACAATCATCTTGGTGATTAGATAAGAACATATGAAATTTAGGGAGACACAAACATTGCAACCATAGCAGATAACTTTGGAATCAGTTGTTTACCTTACAGTAATATTTGAATATATTAATTCAATTAATATTTCTATACTAACTGCTATGTACTAGTCGCCCCCTCTTCCTGTTTAAGCATTTCTCATGGACTTATATATTATAACAGACTTAAGTATTTTTCATGCTCCAGATAACAAATGCTGGACCAGCATCTGTCATTCACTGGTCCAATATGTGTTGCATGGACTTTTGCAGTTATTGCCTTCGTGGCCTCATGGCCTTTAGTCTCACCTATAGCCACTTATTATCTAAATAACTTTTTCTGGGGAAAAGATCAATTGTATAATGCTTATCTTAACACTAGAAATGGCAGTAATCTATCAAAATGATGTATGATGAATTCTATGAAATAAAAATGTATTCAAATTATTCAACAATTAAAGTAAAATGTTGACTGTGTAAAAGTTTAATGCTATGCTGAAGTATTGTCCATCATTTTACCCAAAGGTCAACTATTTTGAGGATTCTAACTACGTTTGACATAATATTTACTATTGGTTATGACTTGAATATTATACTACTTCATACAGTTAGAGGTTAACTTTTAGAACAATTTAAAAAGGACTTTATATCTTATAACTAGAAAAGATAAAGTGTATGATCTTATTGCAGTTTAAGACATAAACTAGTTTATTTTAAAAATTGTAAGAATCTTACATTAGTATTCTTTTTTTATTTTGTTAACTATATAAAATACCTTTTTAATATATGCTGTGAATCTGTTTTCTCAAGTCACTGGTTCCCTCATTAATAAATTAACAAAAATTTGACAAATGATCACTATTTATTTACATAAGAATTACATTTTTTTTTTGAGTTGGAGTCTCACTCTGTCGCCCAGGCTGGAGTGCAGTGGCCGCTCCCGGCCACCTCAGCCTCGACCTGCTGGGCTCCAGCGATCCTTCCGCCTCATCCTTCCAAGTAGTCAGAATTACAGGCATGCGCTACCACGCCCGGCTGATTTTTTTTTTTTATTTATTGTAGAGATGAGGTCTCGCTGCCCAGGCGGGTCTCGAACCTGCGGGTTCAGGCAATCCACTCACCTCAGCCTCCCAAAGGCGCGGGATTACAGGCTGAGCCACCGAGCCCGGCAAGAATTACATTTTTAACATTTTGAGAATTACATTTTGCCACATGGTTGCTATTATAATATTTTATGATATCAAACTCATTAGCTAAGACCAGAATAAAAAGTAGCTTCCCATATACAATTCTGAATATCATCTGTGTGACTGTTCCACAGATACTTTCAAGCACATCTACAATCACATTTGCAAAATACCAGGTAAAATTTGAATTAGGACTTTTTTTTTTTTTGAAAATGTCAATTCTCATAGGATTATCAAAGATTTGGGAAAAGGTTGATTTAGAAGATTTATATATAGGTGACTTTTCTATGTAATACCTTGTCTGCTTTTTAGGAGAGTTCAGCCAAATGTTATCAGCAATGAGTACTTTTAGTTATAATGGAAGTAGAGGATAAAGGACTTTTATTGACTTGGACTTAAAGTGTAATGCAAAGCATTTGAAAGTTGTTAGCAAATTTGTGCTCTTGTAGTGAGCAAAGCTATGGTCAAAGCCACATGTAGAAAGGTGTCAGACATATCAGAAGTAAGAAAACCTGAAAGTTCATTAAAAAGTCTATGCAATTTCTTAAAAGCAGAGACCTTTATCATTACATGCTATAGCTCAATTCTACTCACATTTTAAAGTACTCAGTAAATTCTGAAGTTATTTATGGTGAATTGGCATCCACATAAATCAGGGATTTGGCAGTAGTAATTAAAAGACAAGAATAAATCAGGTGATGCCATAAAGTATGTAAATAGCAAAACTGTATCAATAAACTAAATTCACAACAGCATAATATAAACACTGGTTCAAGACTGTCTGGGTTTACTATTATCTGTAGGACCATGAGTAAGTTTTTTAAAGCAATCTCTAATATTACTAGTCTCATCTGTAAAATGAGACTAATAATAGCCTTATTATTTACAGTTGTAAAGATTAAATTCATTAATAAAATTAAAGGACTTAGAAGAATTTCTAGCACAAAATATGTTCTGTACTAGCCTTAGCTACCGTTATAACAAGTACTAATTTTTCATGGGAAAGAAAAGAGAAGGAGTCTAAAATAACTTCAGGGACCTAAAGGGTTAGATGATTCCATTGTGTCTCATGACTAGAAAGTTAAGTAAAATTAAGTTTATGAAATAGACAAAGCTTTTCTTGTTGAACAATGACAGGATTTTCCTAAGGAGTTGTCCACTAGATTCTTGAACCATTTTGAACTCATTTAATCCAAAATTATTGACCCATAGAAAGCTAAAATAGAAGGAATTCTTAGAAACTGCTTAGCCTAATCAAACCCCTTCTTTGGTTTGTATCAGGATCACTAGGGATGATTGTTTAAAACTAGAGATTCCTGATAATCTCCAAAATCTATTGAATCAGAAACTATTAGAATATCTTCTTCTGATTATTCTGATCAAGTAAATTTTGATTAATATAAATCTAGCCCAATTGCCTTCTTTTACAGGCTGGAGAATTGATGTCTAGAGACATTAAATGTCTCAGGCAAATTGACACTTTAATGACACTTTGGGGCCAGAACCTTTGTTTCCTGTGTCTTGATAGATGTCCATCCCCCCATCACCATGAGAAGTACAAGTTGCAAGGGAAGAGTTGCCTGTCTCACACCTTTATATGCAGAGGACTGATGTATCCATAAAAGCTCCGATTGAGCACACATTATACCTTCCTATTCACCTGCATCTTGCAAGGAAATGTCTGATCTGTTGCTTAGCAATGGCATTATTCAGGAGTCTTAGGATTTCTGCAAAAGAAAAAGGGGAGGTCAATTACTAAATAAGCTTTCCACATCTCATTTTTGTGCTTCCTCCAATAGGATGTTACAGTTTTAACCTCCCTACCTATGAGGAGAATACGTTAGCTTAGCAAAGATGACAATCACTTAATGCCATCTTTTATTTGTTAAAGATTGCTACTTTGTGAATCTGGGGGTGGGAGAAATGGCTGGAGTGTCAGAATATACACAGATCTTTTGTTGTTGTTGTTCTCATTAGAAGAATAAGATACAGTCTAGAAAACTGCAGTATTTAAGAGCTACTACTTTACTTTAAATGCCCCCTCACCCCTTATTTTCACTGCATCTGAAATTTAAATGTCCCCTCACCCTTTATTTTCACTGCATTTGAAATTTTCACTGCAGGGAATTCCACTCTAGGCTCAAGAAGACATCTGGTAGCAGTGTGGAGTGAGGTCTGCTTTGTGGACAGTTGCTGGAAAGATGTGATAATTCCATTTTCTGTTGAACAGCCAAGTGCTTGCTGTTAAATGTCAAGTATTTTCACAAACAGCTGGAAAAATGAAACCACGGAAAGTCTTGTTTATTATCCTACAGCTTCTCATCCTGTACAGGAAACATAACTTTGTTCGGCCATGTGCTTCAGAATATTAATAGCAACGATATCCAGGATAGATTTATTCTCTCTTTTAACAATAAAAATGTCTATTTTTTCTTCCTTTCATTTTTCTTCCCACCAGTTTGACTCAGAAGTCATCTGAGGAGGATTTACCAAATCAACTTTCAAATTGAGAAAAAGACAGTCCTCATACAGCTAACTCAGGCATACAATAAATTGTATATTGCATGAGGATTGATTGATTTATGTAGCAAGATCATGAAATGTGAATAGAATCGTCATTAAATGAGAATTAAATCATTATTAATGATAATTTGGGCATTTCACACAAATCAGGAGTGAAAATTTTTTATTTTTTATTTTTTTTTTGAGTTGGAGTCTCACTCTGTCGCCCAGACTGGAGTGCAGTGGCCGCTCCCGGCCACCGCAGCCTCGACCTGCTGGGCTCCGGCGATCCTTCCACCTCAGCCTTCCGAGTAGCCGGAATTACAGGCGCGCGCTACCGAGCGCAGCTAATTTTTTTGATTTATTGTAGAGATGAGGTCTCGCCTGCCCAGGCGGTTCTCGAACCCGCGGGCTCAGGCAATCCACTCACCTCAGCCTCCCAAAGGCGCGGGATTACAGGTTGAGCCACCGAGCCCGGCTAGGAGTCAAAATTTTATAATTATTTGCAGAGATCTCAACATATGCACTCTTTAAGTTCTATGTTAATGCTAAAATCTGACAATCGGTCTGTAATTTCTGAATACTGTAAGAAAGAAATGCCTAAATTCCCCTCTATGGATGTTACTTTATTTGAGGAAAAATATTTTTAGGCCAAAGCATCATACTAGAAGGATAATAATCAAATTTCTCATTTACAGATTGTGATATTGAGGCTCAAACAAGTGAAGTTAATCTGTTATAATATCAGAGTTTATACTAACACCAAAGTCTCCCGTTTTCCTGTCAATCCAATTCAATTAAACAAATATGTGGTGAATTTGTGTCATTTAGCCAGGCATTTTGCTAGGCACTAGGCCAAAGTGAACAGCAAGGAAGGAAAAAGGTAATTAGGTTCAGTGAGCTATGACTGAAATGCCAAGGAAAGGATGAGAGTGAGGAGGGGTCAGGGAAGAGGTCTTGGAGCAAGACTAAACCAAAGTGAGACTTGAGTGTGAGTTAGTATGATTTTTATTTCTGCTTTACCTGTTCTTTTCCGAGTCAATAAAAGAGTGTAGGAGGAGAGAGAGAGAGAGAGAGAGAGAGAGAGAGAGAGAGAGAGAGAGAGAGAAAGAGAGACAGAGACAGAGACAGAGACAGAGGGAACAGAAAGAGCTGCTCTAGGAATCAATTCCATTATGGCTGGAACAAAGAATATGAGGGTGGAGGAGGTAAACAAGTCATGGGCTGTTAAGTATTTAGATGTTATTCTAATAATCATTGGGAATTGCTGAAAAGTTTTAGTGGCGCAGTAACAGTGCTCACTCCATTATACCACATAAAAATTTTGGGCCCAGCTGCTAATACAAGGTCAAGGGCAGTGTACAGGTCACACCTATAGTAAATGGAATGATTTGAAGGATATAAAGTTCAAGTCCTGCTGTCCCAAAATGTATCTCCTATCCACCTGTTACTATTCTCAATGTCACAGACTTTACTCACTTCATCCAGCAGGATAAGTTTGATGCCTAGATTCTGTAGAGAAGATATCATTTTCTTTTTTTTTTTTTTTTGAGTTAGAGTCTCACTCTGTCGCCCAGACTGGACTGCAGTGGCACACTCCCAGCCACTGCAGCCTCGACCTGCTGCACTCTGGCAATCCTTTCGCCTCAGCCTTCCAAGTAGCTGGAATTACAGGCATGCGCTACCATGCCCAGCTAATTTTTTTGATTTATTGTAGAGATGAGGTCTCGCCAAGTTGCTTGGGCGGGTCTCGAACCTCCAGGCTCAGGGCAATCCCTGTAGAGAAGATATTTTAAAATTGTGATCAAATATGGCCGATAAACTCTGGAAACATCTTTCTACTCACTTATGATGCATGCCTTAGAATCTCTTCGTTTAAGCATTGTTTACCAAAGCTTAATTACTATGCTGGTGTCTGGGATGCTATTTATACCCTGCCGTTCACTCCATATACCTCTTTCTTTTTTTGCCCCAGTCACCTCTTAGTCCAGTAAAATCAAGTTAGTGCTAAAACCTTCACCTGCCAGATGCTCTGCATGTCCTGTCACGACTTCTAATTTGCAAAGAAAAAAATTACACTTTTATATACCTAGATGCCAAATAAAACAATCAACTTCAACTTATATTTCAGCTTAATCAGATAGTTGAAATGGAGTTTATTAAGTTTTTTTTTCCTCTTTCATTAGAGCAAATTTTCATGCTGGCTCTTTAAATATGTTGTCAGCATAAATAGGTGCAATATTTTCAAGACCTTGATTTCTAATTCCATTTTCCATCTGTGGAAAATCCATTCTGCTCTGAGTCTGGCCATTCTTCCAGGCAGTCTTTTTCTCTGCCCCCAGTCTTCAATATTTGGCCCCAAAACTTATAGCATGAAATTAGGCACAGAATGAGGATGCAGTGTATGTTAGCTAAAATTGAAAGCTTTCTACGTCTGCTTCCAGAAAAAAAATAGAGTTGTTGAAGAACTGTACGCAGGTATCCAGGGTGACTGATGCTAATCGCCAAGTTAGGACAAGGCAGGCTGTCAATGCTAAGAGCTCTTGCTATTCATAAAATGGCAGGATGTCAAGGAGGGCAGGATAGCCATGAAGCAACACAGGCTTCATAATGATCGAATTTGTTTTATTTTTTTTTCTAGAGATATTGCACAAAAAGACAGCTTCCTGTTGTCCATTTCAGGCTTGAATTTTCTATGAACCATCCTTGGATTCCAGCCAATGGGTTGCTGATTGGTTTGGAAATAAAAGTCTATATTAAAAGTACAAAAAGAAAAAATAAACTTAAAATCTGTCTTCTGAGTATTTTGTGTTTTCTTTCTTTCAGAGATAATCAGGTGGAAATCCTAGCCAGTGTTTTAAACCTGTGTTTTACTCGGAGTTGCTAATCAAAGGAATGCATTTGAGACTTTCTCTGATGATCAGTTATTCATGAGGGAAAAATCATCCAGCTTTTTGTTAAAGGCAAGAAGTTTTTAAAAAATAAAAAAACAAAATAAATTCTAACATCGAGTGGAGATACTCGCCCTTTGAGAAAGCAGTGCTTAATTGGAGTGAAAATTCAAGGGCAGAGAAACAGTGTTTTTATTCCTTTCAAGACTAAGGGTTTATTAGCTTTGAAATTTAGAATTTAGGAATTCTAAAGCTTTAAGTCTCAAGATTTTACTATAAATTACTCAGTTACCAAGTATTTGACTGGTGCTCAGTTTAGAGGATGGACTCTAAAATAACTTGTGAGACATTTTTAAAAATGAAATAACTGTTAGGCTCGGACCTTTTTATCAGTTCCCGCAGTAAAGAGTCATGAGCTTTACCAGAGAGGCTCTATGCTTGAGAGTTTAACATCAACCCAAAGAAAAGAAAAAGTGGTCGGAGACCAGGGAAAAAGGACTCAAAGATCAAATCCGAATTGAGAAATCTGCTCTTATGCTTTTGTCTTGATACTATGAAGGAAAGGATTCTTCACTTTAATTAGACTTCACAGCTCTAAAAATGAGATTTCCACTTATACACGATAAAACCACTGTATAACATGATTGATGTCCTGACTCAAAGTTGTGAAACAGCAAAAGCAAAAGCCGGGGCTAGACTAAGACAAAAAACCAGAAACACAGAAATGTATATGTAGCATGTGTTCTTGTCCAACAGAGAATGGACCCCCTCCCTGGGCATCTCTCAGATATCCTCTCAAAATTCGTCCCCTCTCACACTGCTCCTCAGCACATGGGTCTTGCTGTTCCTTCGATATGCAGTCATACTTTTGCACTGGCTACTCCTTTTGTCAGGAATACTATTCCACTGAATCAATGGTTTAAATTTGTTATATATAATCCTCCATCCCCAAATTCCTATCTATATTTCCATGTTTTAAAAATTTTTGTAACACATTATTATCTACATATTATATAATCAGTTCATTCACTGTGATTAGTTTAATTTCTATCTCCCCTTTGCTAAAATATAAGCTCTATGGGTGGGGGTGCTTTTCTGGTCTTGTTCATAAATGTATCCCAGGAGATCCTAGAACAGTGAATAGGTCTCTGTACACTCCCAGTAAAATTTTGTGAGTAAATGAATGGATAATTCATAATAAAGCAGACTAAAAGTTTGGCTGGATAAAACAGGTGAGAGTTGAGCAAAAGTCATTTTCATAGGTTCATTTAAAACTTTTTCCAAACTATTTTTAATGAATTAACTAAACTAATTTGAAAATTAATATCCTCCTCTTCCCATCACATACATTAGTCAAGAGTCAACTATTGCACTGATCTAAAATTGTTAAGAGCCTAGACTTTGGACTCAGATAGACCTGCACTTGAAATTTAACTCTATCATTTGCTAGTAGTGCTTGCATGCAAGCTACTTAATCTTGTTAAGATTAAATTTCTCATTCACATTGGAATAAAAACACCCACTTCACAAGATCATAGTGAGTGTTAGTCATAAGATTTGTTAAGTGCCTAACACAGTGCTAGGTGGAAACTCCATAAATATAACCATTTTTATCTGATTATCTTTGAGTACCTCCCTGACCCAGCATTTGTTAGAGCTAAGAATGCATAACTCTGTATAACTCAATCAAACCAGAGATGGTACTGAGTAATTTGGAAAGTTTCCAGAGTGTACAACTGGAATATGCATCATCAGGAGTGAATTATGGCATCTCACTGGGCCTCAGTTTCTCCTTAGTAGAAGGAGAATTTCCGTTAGCATCTGTGCTCTCAGTATCAAGTATCAAATGCTCTCAGTATCAATATCAAATGCTACATTTAACAACGGGAAATAGAACCCCTTAGATTGTGATAAGACGAATTACTTAAACATTGTAAGTACCTTTGAAGAAAATAAGCAAGACAGGATTGATATATGTGCCTTTATAAGCAAGCTTGTACATGCACATACACACACAAACACACCTATAGAAAACTCTTATTAATTTAACCCAAACTAATTCAGAATTGAAGAGTAAACTCTTTTTTTTTTAATTATATAGATGTGGGGTACAATTCAGGGTTAGGTATACAAACGTTGATCACGCAGTTTGCCTTGTTGATGAGGTATGCCCCTCCATCCTCTAGCAGTTTCCCTCGACTACCAATCCCACCCCCCTCCCCTGATAGTTTCCCACTACTGCCAATCCCTTTCTTATAGTATTATAACTGTTCAAGTTCTGCTTATGAGTGAGAACAAACGGTACTCTGTTCTTTGTTTCTGTAATAGATCACTGAGTATGATCGATCCAAATTCATCCAAGTTGCTGCGAAGTACATATGCTTGTCTTTCTTTATGGCTGCAAAAAAATTCCATTGTGTATATGTAACACATTTTTTAAAAATTCAGTACAGCTCGATGGGCAACATGGTTGGTTCCATGTTTTTGCTATTGTGAATAGAGTTGCAACAAGCATACATTTACAGGTATCTTTTTTGTAGAATGAGTTGAGTTCCTCCGGGTACATTCCCAATAAGGGAATTGCTGGGTCATTTGGAAGGTCAATTTCTAGTTCTTTCAGAAATTGCCACACTGTCTTCCAGAGAGGTTGCACTAGTTTGTATTCCCACCAGCAGTGTAGAAGCATTCCTTTTTTCCCACATTCTCGCCAACATCTGTTGCTGTTTGTTTTATTAATGATGTCCATTCATACTGGGGTTAGGTGGTATCTCAATGTGGTTTTGATTTGCATTTCTCTGTTGATGAATGAGGGTGAGCACTTTTTCACGTGTCTGTTGGCTGCCTGTATTATCTTCTTTTGAGAAGTGTCTATTCATGTCTTTTGCCCACTTTTTAATGGGGCTTTTTGTTTTTTTTCCTTTCGGCACATTTGAGTTCCTTGTAGATTCTAGATGTTAGGCCTTTGTCAGATAAAGAATTGGCAAATATTTTTCCCATTCTGTGGGCTGTCTCCCTGCTCTCTTGATGGTTTCTTTTGCTTTGTAGAAGCTCGTTAATTTGATGAGGTCCCACTTGTCTATCTTATTTCTTAAGGTATTGGCATTAGGGTTCTGAATGTGAATTGGTTACCAGTTCCAATTTCCATAAGGGTGTCTCCTGCATTTTCTAAGATTTTTATAGTTTGAGGTTTTACGTTTAGGTCTTTGATCTATTTAGAGTTGATTTTGTGTATGATGATAGGTGGGGATCCTATTTCAATCTTCTGCATGTGGTGAGCCAGTTTTCCCAGCACCATTTGCTGAATAGGTTCTCTTCTCCCCAGTGGTTATTGTTGGAGGCTTTGTCAAAGATGAGTTGGTTGAGAAATTGAGGCCTTGCTTCTGGAATCTCTATCCTTTTCCATTGGTCTATATGCCTGTTCTTGTACCAATACCACGCTGTGTTTTTGTTTTGTTTTGTTTTGTTTTGTTTCGTTTTGAGTTGGAGTCTCACTCTGTCGCCCAGACTGGAGTGCAGTGGCTGCTCCCGGCCACCGTAGCCTCGACCTGCTGGGCTCCGGTGATCCTTCCGCCTCAGCCTTCCAAGTGGCTGGAACTACAGGTGCGCACTACCATGCCCATCTAAGTTTTTGATTTATTGTAGAGGTGATGTCTCACCAAGTTACCCAGGCAGGTCTTGAACCTGTGGGCTCATGCAATTCACTCACTTCAGCCTCCCAAGGCACAGGATTACAGGCTGAGCCACCGAGTCCGGCTACCAGGCTGTTTTGATTACTGTAACCTTATAGTAAAGTAAGAAGTCTGGAAGTGTGTTAACTCCTACTTTGTTTCTTTTGCTAAGAATCATTTTGGGTATTCGTGGTTGTTTATGTTTCCATATGAATTTCTGTATTGTCATTTCCAGGTCTGAGAAGAATAATGTTGGTAACTTAATGGTATTGTGTTGAATCTGTAGATTGCCTTTGGTAGGATGGACATTTTAACAACGTTGATTCTTCCTATCCATGAGCATGGAATATTTTTCCATTTGTTTGTGTCTTCTTGTATTTCTTTGAGCAGTGTTTTGTAGTTCTCATTGTAAAGGTCTTTCACTACTCTGGTTAGGAAGATGCCAAGGTACTTCATTTTTTTTTTTTTTCTTTTTTTTTTGTGGCTAAGGTAAATGAGATTGTGCTTTTAATTTGGATCTCTGCCTGATTGTTGTTGGTGTATAGGAATGCAACTGTCTTTTGCAAGTTTATTTTGTACCCTGAGCCTTTGCCAAAGTCCTTTATCAGTGCAAGTAGGTTTTTGACAGATGCTCTTGGATTTTCTAGGTATAGGATCAAATCATCAGCAAAGAGGGATAACTTGACTTCCTCTTTTCCTATTTGGATACCCCTGATTTCCTTCTCTTATCTAATTCCCTAAGCTAGGACTTCTAACACAATGTTGAACAAGAGGGGTGAGAGTTGGCAGACTTTTCTTGTTCCCGTTTTCAGGGGAAATGTTTCCAGTTTCTGTAAACTTAATAAGTTAACTGTGGGTTTATCATAGATGGCACTTACTATTTTGAGGTATGTTCCTTCTATACCTAGGTGTTTGATGGTTTTTATCAAGAAGTGATGCTGGATTTTATCAAAAACTTTTTCTTCATCTAATGAGATAATAATGTAGTTCTTGTTTTGACATCTATTGATGTATTTAATTACATTTATGGTCTTGTGAATGTTGAACCAACCCAGCATACTGGGAATGAAGCCTACTTGGTCATGGTGGATGATTTTTGAAATGGGTTTTTAGATCCAATTTGCTAGAGTCTTGTTGAGGACTTTTGCATCTATGTTCATAAGGGATATTGGCCTGTAGTTCTCTTTCTTTGTTGGATCTTTACCTGGTTTGGGTATCAGTGTAATGTTAGCTTTGTAAAATGATTTGGGGAGAATTCTATCTTTCTCAATTGCCTAGAATACTTTCAATAGGATTGTTATCAGCTCCTCCTTGTACGTTTTGCAGAATTCTGCTGGAAAGCCATCTGGTCTGGGGTTTTTTTTAGCAGGTAGTTTTCTTATGACAGAGTCAATTTCCTGCATTGTTATTGGTCTATTTAGTGTCTCAATGTTCACTAAATTCTTGTTTCAACCTGGGGGGATTGTGTGATGTCAGAAAGTCCTCCATTTCATTTAGGTTATCAAGTTTGTTTCCATACAGGTGTGCTTAGTAATCTCTGATAATCTTTTGTATATCTACGGCTCAGTTGTGATTTGATCTTTTGTATTTCTGATTGTGTTTATTTCGACCTTTTCTCTCTTTTTCTTGGTCATTCTAGCTAGGTGTCCATCAAACATGTTAATTCTTTCAAAGAACCAGCTTTTTGTTTTGTTGAGGTTTTCTATGATATTTTTGTCTTCCTGTCCTTTTTTTGGGGTCTTATTTTGGTGATTTGGATTCTTCTGTTACAGTTGGGGTTTTGGTGGTCTTCTCTTTCCAGCTCCCTTAGGTGATATGTTAGGCTCTCCTCTTGTGATCTTTCCATTTTCTTGATGTGTGCTCTTAGAGATATAAATTCTCCTCTGAGAACTGATTTCATGGCATTTCAGATGTTTCGGTAAGGTGTTTCTTCATTTTCATTTGTTTCCAGGAATCTTTTAATTTCTGCTTTGATTTCAGTGTTGACCCAGCAGGTGTTCAGCTTCATGTTGTTTAGTGTACATGTCCTTGTGGACTTTGGGGAAATGTTGTTGGTGTTGATATTTATTTTTATTCCACTGTGGTCTGAGAATGTGCATGGCAGGGTTTCAACCTTATGTAATTTGTTTATGTTTGATTTATGGCCAAGGATGTTATCGATCTTGGAGTATGCTCCAAGTCGTGATGAGTAGAATGCTTATTATGTGGTTGTTGGGTGGAATAATCCATAGGTATCTATTACGTCCATTTGGTCGAATGTCAAGTTTAGGTTCTGGATCTCCTTGTTAATTTTTTGCTTTGATGATCTTTCTCAGACTGTCATTGGGGAATTCAAGTCCCCTGGTATAATAGTGTCAGAGTCAAAATCTTTTTTTAGTTTATTTAGTAGTTGTTTTATAAATGCTGGTGCTCCTGTGTTGGGTGCATATATGTTTAGGATGGATATTTCTTGTTGATAGATTGAACCTTTTATCATATGTAGTGTTCTTGTGCATCTTTTTAAATTTTTGATAGCTTAAAGGTTGTTTTGCCTGATATTAAGATCATGACTTCTGCCTTCTTCTGTGATCCATTTGCCTGGTAACTCATTTGCCATCCTTTACCTTTGGGTCTTTGCATCCTTTGTGGTGAGATGAGTTTTCTGAATGCAGCAAATAATTGGGTCATGGATTCTTATTCAGTTGCCATTCTGTGTCTTCTCAGTGGTGCATTTAGTCCATTCACATTTAGGCTATTTATTGAAATGTGATTGTTTCTCCCTATCATGAGGTGCTTATAAAGTTTTTTCTTTGCTTGTTTTATTTTGGTTTTGGGGTTAATGTATGTGTGTGTTTTCAAGTTACTTATTGTACTGTATTCTCTGTTGATTCTGTGCTGTGCTATTCTCTTGGGAAGTGTATGGTCATTCTTTTTTTTTTTTTTTCCTTTCTTTCTTCTGTGTTTAATACCTTTTTAATTATCTCATGTAGAGCTGGTCTGGAAGCTGCATAATCTCTTAGGGATTGAATATCTGGGAAGGATTTTCATTCTCCATCACTGATGAAGCTGAGCTTGGCTAGATAGGAAATTCGTGGTTGAAATTGTTTATCTTTGAGGACTTTGAATATAGGGCTCCAGTCCCTTCTTGTTTGTAGTGTTTCTGCTGATAGGTCTGCTGCTATTCTGATTGGTTTTCCCTGGTAGGTAATCTGACCTTTCTCTCTTGCTGCCTTTAGAAATTTTTCTTTTGTGGCTACTTTGTGTAGGTGAATTACTATGTGTCTAAGGGTTGGTCTTCTCATTGGATGTCTTGTGGGAGTTCTCTACATATCTTGTGCTTGGCTGGTCACATCTCTGATGAGATGGGGAAAGTTTTCTTGGATTACTTCCTAGAATACTTTCTCCAAGTTGTTCTCCTTTTCTCTTTCTTCTTTTGGGATGCCAATCAGGCATAGGTTCAGCCTCTTGATATAATTTAACATCTCTTGTAGACTTTGTTCTTTCTTTCTGAGTCTTCTTTCTATGTTTTTTTTTTTACAGATTGGGTTAATCCCGTGTTCTGATCTTCAAGTTCTGAGATTCTTTCTTCAGCTAGATTAATTCTGCTTTCCATGCTTGTCATCTTGCTTTTTATTTCTTGGATGAAATTTTTTATTGCCAAAATCTCTTTTACACGTTCTTTCACTATTTCATCTTGTCTTTCTTGAGTCTTATTAACTCTTTCCACCCATTTCCTAATCCCTGTCATATTCTGGGGTCAGTCGTTGGTGACTTCCATTGTTTGGGCACCAAAGTCAGATTTTTCAGGTGTTTTGTCTTTGGTGCACTTGAAACTGCCTGAGGCCTTCTTTTGGATTTTCCTCATTTGTGACAGATCTCTTGTTTTTTCTCTTTAGTTCTGTTATTCAGTGACAGTGGAAGAGGCTTTCCCTTCTGGTGTTTGCTCAGTCCTCTTTTCTTCCTTGATCCATGTTCTGGATTTGTTCTTTTTTGAAATAGGTTGGTGGATGGGAAGCTCTGCTGTCTCTTGTAGTTTTTGAAATTCGAATAAGGTAGGGGATGGAGCATTAGGAATCAGAAACTACTTGCAAATTAAAATGTTCATTTGTTGTGGTATGTGTTTCCTGAGACCCACTCTGCACCACCACTCTATATGATGATGCAAAGCAGGAACCAATGCAAAAGCAATTGAACACATACACACACCCCAAAACAGACTGGAATAACAACAAAGCAAAACAAAACAAATGACAACAACAACAAAGAACTCCAAGAAAACTAAATACACACACACACACACACACACACACGCCTAGCACAAAGTATATAGAGCAGAAAAACAGAAAGACTGGAGGAAAACTTAAAAAAAGAAAAAGGGATTCAGGTTGAACCCTCTCACATATATTGACACAGACCTTAAACTATTAAAAAAAGAATATAAAAAACCCCCAGAAGAACAAAAGAACAAAAACCAACAGCAAAATTGAAAGAGGAACACTCAATCATGCATATACACACACAAACAGAAAATGACAAATAAAAGAAGAAAGAAACAGAAAAAGAAATGAAAAAAAAATTGGGGGGGATGAGATCAAACCCTCACATACACATTCATGCACAAAGGAAAAATATTTTAAAAATAGATGAACTAACCAACAAACAGTCAAAAAATTTAAAAAATTTAAAAAATTTAAAAATAATTGAAAATTAAAAAAAAAACAAAAACAAAAAATAATCTGCCCTCTTGTTACAGGCTCTGTAATTGTTCCTCTAATCAAATCTCTCCTGAAGAGTCACCTCTTTCACTCTCTCCTCAGGAAATGAAGCAGGCAAGGAGGAGGGGCAGTGGAGGTGGGTGGGGTTGCAGTCCTCCCCTTCCACTCTTGTCTGGTCAGGGAGATCTCCTCCTGTGGGGAAGTATGGGATTGTCTCTACCCTAGGTATGTACTCTCACTGGGAGTGCTCCAGCCAGGCCTATTCTGGAATGGTGTTCTCCTATTGCGACTAATGTCCAGGTTCCACCTGAGTTTGTCTCCCTTAGTCATGGTCCAGCTGTGTGGGTCTGATATTCAGAAGATCATCCTCGGGAGGAGGGGGTTTGGGTCAGCCCCGCACTCACCACTGATCTCTTTGGAGTTCTTCTTCATCCTTTTCTGGCCACTCACTTTGTCCCATGGCTGGATCAAGGTAGGGGGTGCGACTCCTGGAACTCAGCACTCATTGGGTCCCTCTGAAATTTGTGCCCTCAGGATATTCCCTCTGGGTCATGATCACTCCCTGAGTTGTTGATCTGCTAGTCATAGAGCTTGGGTCTGTTGCTCTGTGGTGAGCAAGTGGGAGCACTTTCCTGCCCTGTCAAGATGGTGGGGGGGGTGCCTCTCTTGTCCTCTTCCATGGGAACTTGCTTCTGTACTCCCTCTACAGCCCCTGCCAGAGCCCTGTCAGGTACTGAAGTGGTGAGGTAAAACCAGGAGCTGGCAATCTCTCTCCCATTTCAATGTTGAGGGAGAGCCTGGGGCGATAGTTTCTCCCTGCCACTTTTTCAAAGGAAAACTTCTGTCCATTAAAAAAAAATGGCGCTCTGCTTCTGTGACCTGAAAAGAGCCAGGGATGAAGTAGAGAAGCTGCAGCACCAGCTGTTGCACCAGAGGCCTGGCCACCCTCTCACGAGTCCCATCTAGACAGCCTCTCCCAGAATTTTCTTCCCAGGGAGGGTTTGTTGATTAAAACAAAGAAGAAGAAAATAAAAAGAAAATGGCGCTCGACTTCTGCAACCTGGGAATCACTAGGGTCCAAGCCCAGCCACTGTTTCCCTCAACTGCCAATCCCACCCCCCTATCATTTCCCACTACTTCCAATTGCTCTCTTATAGTATTATAATTGTTCAAGGTTCATTTATGAGTGAGAACATATGGAACTCTGTTCTTTGTTTCTGTGATAAATTACTGAGTATGATCAAATCCATCCAAGTTACTGCAAAGTCCGTGTATTTGTCCTTCTTTATGGCTGCATAATATTCCATCGTGTATATGTATCACATTTTTTTATCCAGTCCAACTTCGATGGAACACAGTTGGTTCCATGTTTTTGCTATTGTGAATAGAGCTGCAACAAACATACATGTGCATGTATCTTTTTTGTAGAATGATTTGAACTCCTCCGGGTGTATTCCCAATAAGGGAATTGCTGGGTCATACGGAAGGTCAATTTCTAGTTCTTTCAGGAATTGCTACACTGTCTTCCAAAGAGGTTGTTCTAGTTTACTTTCCCACAAGCAGTGTAGGAGCATTCCTTTTCCTCCATATACTCGCCAGCATCTGTTATTGTTTGTTTTATTAATGATGACCATTCTTACAGGGGTCAGATGGTATCTCAATGTGGTTTTGATTTGCCTTTCTCTGATGATGAGTGAGGCTGAGCACTTTTTCATGTGTCTGTTGGCTGCCTGTATTTCTTCTTTTGAGAAGTGTCTATTCATGTCTTTTGCCCACTTTTTAAAGAGGTTGTTTGCTTTTTTCCTTTCAGTGTGTTTCAGTTCCTTGTAGATCCTGGATGTTATGCGTTTGTCGAATAAACAGTTGACAAATATTTCTTCCCATTCTGTGGGCTGTCTCCCTTCTCTCTTAATGGTTTCTTTTGCTTTGCAGAAGCTCATTAATTTGATGAGGTCCCACTTGTCTATTTTATTTCTTAAGGTATTGGCCTTTATGATTCTGAATAGAAATTGGTTGCCAGTCCTAATTTCCATAAGGGTGTCCTCTGCGTTTTCTAAGATTCTTATAGTTTGAGGTTTTACATTCAGGTCTTTGATCCATTTAGAGTTAATTTTTGTGTATGGTGACAGGTAGGGGTCCTATTTCAATCTTCTGCATGTAGTGAGTCAGTTTTCCCATCACCATTTACTGATTAGGTTCTCCTCTCTTCAGTGGTTATTGTTGAAGGCTTTGTCAAAGATGAGTTGGTTGAGGAATTGAGGCCTTGTTTCTAGAATCTCTATCCTTTTCCATTGGTCTATGTGCCTGTTCTTGTACCAATACCAGGCTGTTTTGATTACTGTAACCTTATAGTAAAGTTTGAAGTCTGGAAGTGCGATTCCTTCTGATTTGTTTCTTTTGCTAAGGATTGTAGTCAAGTATTTTAATACATATACTGCAAAGACCCAAAATTTGGAATGTCAAGTCTAGAGATGTGAACAAAACAAAACAAACAACAAAAAGTAATACTGGGATAAAAAAGACAGGGTCACTATCTTTAAGAAATTTATAAATCTGAAACTTCATGGAGAGAAAGTAGAATAAAACAAACGTGAAAATACATACATAAAATATCCACATTGCAAGACAAAACAATTATTTATATTACATATTTTATTTTAAAGATGTGGGGTACAATTCAGGATTAGGCATACAAGTGGTCATTGTACAGGTAAAGTTTGGGCCTCCCTTTGATCCTCACTTTGCTTGGTTTGTGATCAGGTACCCTTATTGATGTTGTGTTCCCACTCCCACCCCAGTAATATCCTGCTATTGCCAATTCTTTTCTTACACTATTATGGTAAATGTTCAGGGTTCACTTATGAGTGAGAACATGTGGTACTCTGTTGTTTCTGTGATAGGTCACTGGGTATTACAGACTCTAAATCCATTCAAGTTGCTGCAAAGTTCATATATTTGTCCTTCTTTATGGCTACATGGTATTCTATCATGTATATGTACCAAATTGTTTTCTTATCAGTCCAGTTTCACTGGTCAGCATGGTTGGTTCCATGTGTTTGCTATTGTGAAAAGTGCTGCAGTAAACATGTGTGTGCAGGTACAAAAAAGCAAGTATTTATAAACAGTAGGCTCAGAGAAGTCTTATAAAGAGTTAACATTTGAGTTAAAACTTAGATAAAAGAATAATTTTGGTGTATGTGGAAAGGTATCTTGGTCATTCTATTAATTCTAAGATAAGAGTAATTATTGGACATGTACAAAGCTAGAGAAGGCTGAAAGTGCCTGCCCAGGTCAGGAATGTTAGTGATCAGCTGTGAATAGAGCACAATTATGAAAGGAGATTCCAGGAACAATAAAGTTAGAAGGATTGGATGGGACAATACATGGGGGACTTTAAACACTAGATTAAGGACTTGAACTTGATTGTCCAAATTTCCAGGTTCTAGGTATTTGGGTAGGAAAAATAATGACATGAACTGATTTGTTCAGATGATATTTCTGAAAACTGTAAAGGATAAACTGGAGAAGCCCTTACAGTTTTAGAAACAAAGGATAGCAATCTAATAATCTCATCAATAAGGACAGAAGTAATAGGAAAGAAAAGAGAAAATTGACGTAAGAAGCACTGGGGAGGAGAAGAATTTAAGTTTCTTTGTCACTGTTGAATACTTCCTTCTACTTTGTCTTCTGTTATACCCTTTTCCAGTTTTCCCTTTTCATCTTCCTTTTCTTTTTCTCAACCTTCTCCATGAACTCTTTCCTTTAACTATGAGAGTTCTGACCCTGACCGTCTTCATGGGTGGTTTCATATCTGCTTGTGGTCTTTAGGTTCACTTCAATGTATGTGACACATATTTTTATCTTGCAGCCCAAATTTTCTCTTGAGTTTAATTTGTATATTCAACTGTTTACTAAGCATCCTCTTACAAAGATGCTTAATTGCAATGTATTCTCTTCCCTGGAAAATTTGCTTCTACCTCTTCTAAATTTCAACTATAGTGTTGATTGTATTATACATTTAGCTACTGAAACTGATTGTATTATACATTTAGCTACTGAATTTTGGAAATCATTATCTCCTTTCTCATTTACTCTCCACATCCAGTAGATCACCAGTATTTGATAATAATGCTATCTCTTAAGCATCACAGAAACATGATTTATCACTTAATTGCTTTATTGTCATTCTTTTAGTTCTGATTTTTGTTTCATCCCAAAATAAGTTTGAGCTCCAAGAGGAGAAAATCCCAAGTCTGTCTGGAAGTGGCATTAGATTAGTAAGTTCAAGGATGCACTACAAAGATAGAAATGCAAGTCAGACTCAGAAGGAATAAGGAGTATATCTGAAAGGGGAAAGCTATTAAAGTCAAGAAGTCAACATTAACAGAACAAAAACAATCAAAAGCACCTAAATTGGTATCTGTAAACTACAGAGAACAAAGACAAAATGGAATGTATAGATCAAACTGAAAAGTATAGAAACTAGTTTGTTAATAAGGACAAATCCTTGAAAAATTTAGTGATTATCAGGTTAATAGTCTTTCCATCATTAGTCTAGTCTTCTTCAATGCATCTTGTAGAAGATTGTTTGAATGGTCTTTCCAAAAAATTATTGTGATTATGTCAGTCTCTAATTTAAGATTCCTATGAGCAATTTTGTACCTACTTGATAAAATCCTATTTTTATTTTCTATTTTTAATTGTTATGGGTACATAATTGTTGTACATATTTGTCAGGTACATGTGATATTTTGATACAAGCATGTAATGCATAATGATCAAATCAGGGTAATTGGATATTGATCACCTCAAGCATTTGTCATTTTTTGTATTAGGAATATTCCAATTCTTAACATGGGATATATTTCTTCATTGTTTTATCCTTGCTTACCTCTGCTTTCTCATTTCCTCATTGGGTATATCACTCTGCATCCAGAAACCGGTCTTTCAAGGTGAACTGTATCAGTTAGTTTCCTGAGCACACTATCCTTTTCACCTCTACATGTTTTGTTGTTATTACTTTTTTTGTTTTTGTTTTTATATACAACTTACTTTGTCTGTAATGTCTACTCTGAATTAAATCATTAAATTCTCACATGATACAGCATAAGCATCTATTCTTGGGACATTTCCCTTTACCATACACCCAATCCAGGAGCTCCTTTGGGGCTCCTGCAGTGTATTCTTCTATTACAGTGCTTGTACTGCATAGTTCACAGACCCTTTCTCCATCAGTATTTCATGTTATTTTTCATTATGCTGTGTTGTGGGGCTGTATTGTGCTGAGTATATTATATTATATTGTATTATACTATATTATCTTTCCTAAGGGTAAGATTTATTTTTGTATTTATCACAGTACCATGAACAGTATAAGTGATCAATATACATTAGTTGAAGGAATACATGAATAATTGAACAACTAAGTGATTGGATATGAAAAATAGATGAAAAAAACTGAGGTCAAATGTTTCTGAGGTTTATAGTCTGGGTAGTTAGGAATTAACTGACCTCAAATGCAGGTCAAATCCAGTCCATGTTCATTCTTTGTACCCATTCAGCTGAAGATGCTTGGAGAAAAACATGTGTTATGTTGATTAGATTTATTTCAATTTTATTACTTTGAATCTCAGGTGGTTCCTAAATGCTGCCTGACCATTCCACCACATTTCCCTCATCAATTCACTTGCATACATGCTATTTCATGTCTTCTTCCCTATCTCAAATTTTAATATAATTTCTTATCTTCTTCTGATGTTGTTGCTTTTTATTTTACTCAGGAAAGGGACATCTAGAAGAAAAAGTCTATAATCCATAAATCTTTTTGAAACCCCTTATTTTTCTTTTATTTCTTACCATAGGTCTTATGAATTCTGATATATCACAAAATTTGATTTTGTTTACTTATTTTAAAATTTTATTGATTTAATTTGGTTTACTTTGTTTTAAACTTTCATTAACTTCCCCTTCATCCTACTAGAATGCAAGCTCTGTGAAGAAAGGGTTGTTTCTGTGTCTGGTTTCCTTCTGCACCCCAAACTCTTGGGACAGTACATGGCAAACTGCAAACAATCAGTCAATATTTATAGAAAAGAGGAATTAATTCTTCAACCAATAAACCTACCAACTTCTCTGTAACTTTACCAATGTACTGCATTGATCATTCTATTTTAGTGGATGGACTATTGTTTCTCCTATCCAAGTCCAACTTTCATCTTCATGATCTGGATATGGGACCACCATGAACAATCTGTAATTTACTTATTGTACAATATTGCTGAGGAAGCAATGGAAACTGAAAGTCATCTGCCAAAGAAAATAATAATTATTTTTTTAAATAATTGCTGTAAGGAATAGTAACAGCTCTAACTAAATTTTATAATTATGGAGGGGAAACATTTATAATTATTTACCTACTCAAGAACTTTTTTTTGGTTTTTTGAGACAAGATCTTGCTCTGTTGCTCAGCCTGGAGTTCAGTACCATGATCAGACATAACTGCAGTCTCAAACGCCTGGGCTCAAGGTATCTTCCTGCCTCAGCTGAAACTACGGACATAAGCCACTATACCAGACAATTTCTTTTATTTTTTTAGAGATAGAATCTTACTATCTTACTCAGGCTGGTCTTGAAATCCTGGCCTCAAGTGATCCTCCCACTTCAGCCTCTGAAAGTGTTGGGATTACAGGCTTGAGTCACTGCACTTAACCCCAAGAACTTTCTGTAAAATGTCATAACAATTTCCATTTTATAAAAAATAATGATTCCTGATTCTACAACTTCTTCTGGCTATTGCCCCAGTTTTCTGTTGCCCTTTATAGTAGCAAGAACTTGCTGAAACCACAATCATATCAGTAGAGTTAAACCAGGCAATGCTGGGATAAAAAGCAACCTCCAAATATCAGTGACTTAGCATAGAAAAATTAATTCTTTATTCGCCTAAAATTGTCCGTGGGTCTGGAAACAGAATGGTGCAATTCCAAATGTTGATCAAATAAGCAAAATATGTTGATATATTTGATGATAGTTTACGAATCGATGTTTAGTTTCTTCACCAAGAAGTGATGCCTTTTACTTGGTTCATAGTTCATCAGCCAAAGCAAGTCACCAAGCTATGCATAAGTCCAAAAGAACAAGGAACTGTAATCTTCCTTAGGGCCAGGAAGAGAGGAAAACCAGATATTCATGAACCATTCACAGCTGTATTCATTGTCTTTACTTCTTCTCTTCTCATTCTATTTTGAGCTTACTCCAATTAGGCTTTAATCTTCATGCTGGCACTGAATTTCTTATCAATGTCACCATAGTAAAATATATTGGCATTCTTTAAAATCAGTTTTAAGTAGGCAAAATTGACAACAATCGACCGCATATATTTAAAGTACACAATTTTATCATATTTTAATATTTTTGTGCATATTTATTATATTTATATAATATATTATTATTTATTATGTTATGTATTTGTTATAGTATATATAGCTTTCTATATGTATCACATTTTTTCTTCTACAGAGCATTCTTTTGCAGTTGGTTTCTTATCTGATAAATCTTTGCTTAATCCAGAGTCACAAATATTTGTTCCTTTGTGTTTGTCTAGAAAGTCTATAGTTTTAGGTTTTATCTTTAGGACTAAAATTCCTTTTGTATTAATTTAGGAATGTAGTGAAAATGCACAGATACTCTACTTATTTTGTTCCGTCATTTTTTTCTCTTTTCATCTCATTTTTTACTCTATTCTCATGTCTTCATACTCACTCAAATTTTCTTCTGCAATGTCTATTCTGTCATTAATTATACCCAGTGTATCTTTCCTTTTAGACATCATACTTTGATCTTTCATGTCTTGCTTTTAAGATTTCTAAGGAAGGTACGATAAGAGATGCATCTTGTAGAGGGCTAGTATTTTCTCCTTACTGTGGTAAGCACCCTCTGACAACTTCTCCTGATTCCTTGTGTATTATGGTTTTTTAAAATCTGGTTGGTGGGAACAGGCACTTTTCTGTTTTCTGTCATTTTATTAGCTCCAAAGATTGTTCCCTGTAATCATTTCATGTGGTTTTTCTCCTGTCCTCTAGCAGTTCCTCACATACACACACATCTACCAATACTGTACTGAAGAACTTTTGCTGGTGTCGCTCAAATTGTTGCTATCCCATGTGTCCAAGAAATTCTCAATTTTTATGTTTCTGTGAGGTTGGCCTCTTCTATCTCAAATTTGACTGGGTGTCTGTCACTGCTGTCACTATCCAAGGAACCCTGTGATATGTTTTATCAATGCTCCCTAAAACCTCATCCCAGAAGGACAATCTACCAAGGTAAAATATTTTTTATCTCACAGAAAATATATCTACTAGGGTAAAATGTTTCCCACATGTTGCAGAAAAGGGCAAAGATACTGCTGTCATATTTCTTGACTCAAATCCATGACTGATCTCTTAGTCGCCATGTCTCTTCTCTTTATACATGGTTGGATCCCTGTGACTCACACCTAACCATACCAGTAGCTCCTGTTTTTTCCTTCTGCCAACAGTTAACTGCACCTTGCTCCTCCACATTTTTCATTGGCAAGTCTGTTCCTTAATGGACTCTTCTAACTATTCTGTGGAAAAGATGGTGCTTTTACTATAGTAAAACTGAAACCATTTTTTGAGTGCCATTGGACTTTGATGATAGTTAAAGAATCAATGCTAGCCGGGTTCGGTGGCTCAGCCTGTCATCCCGCGCCTTTGGGAGGCTGAGGTGAGTGGATTGCCTGAACCCGCGGGTTCAAGACCCGCCTGGGCAGGGAGAACACATCTCTACAATAAATTAAAAAAAAAAAAATCAGCCGGGCGTGGTAGCCCACGCCTGTAATTCCAGCTACTTGGAAGGCTGAGGCGGAAGGATTGCTGGAGCCCAGCAGGTCGAGGCTGTGGTGGCCGGGAGCGGTCACTGCACTCCAGTCTGGGCGACAGAGTGAGACTCCAACTCAAAAAAAAAAAAAAGAATCAATGCTTAGTTTCTTCACTAAGAAGTGAAGCCTGTTACTTGGCTCATAGTTCATTGGTCAAAACATGCCACAAGGCTATGCATAAGTCCAAAGGAACAAAGAATTGTAATCTTCCTTAGGGCCAAGAAGAAAGGAAAAACAGGATACTCACGAACCATTCACAGTTGTATTCATTGTCTTGACTTCCTCTCTTCTCATTCTATTTTACTCCCTCTCCTTCCCCCCACCAGTGTTTGGAATAATTATAATACGGATAGAAGAATTTAAAATAGCCTTAGATGAAAACTAGATTGAAGATATGTTTTTCAGTAATGGTCACAACATACTTTCTAGATTTCATCTCCACATACTTTCTAGTATTTCATAAACTTAACCTAATTTCTGGCAACTTTTGAGTGAGTTCCTTCACATATGGCAGAAAATAAGTCAAAATTAACTCTTTTGCCATAGATAATGAAATCTGAAAAAGATACCCGGAAGAAGTTTTGTTACTTCTGTCAGTCCTTCTCCAAAATTCCCCCCAAAGTAATTCTCATCTCTTTTCTGGTAAAAGACAGAGTGAGGAGGATGCATAAGAAGGTGAAAAAGTTAGTAAAGTTGGATTTACCCCACAAAGGAAACATGAATAAGGAAAATGGAGATTTCCTTTGCTCACAATTGAGAAAGTGAGACAATAAAAAAGACAGAATAGTCTTGAAATCTGTTCTACATTTTTTATACAAAAAGAATTTAGAGCATATTTCCTAGTGTTTAACATACTGTATACCTTATACTTTTTTAATGTAATGAAGCTTTAAAAATGGTGAGATAAGCATAAAATAAACACCATTTGAACGTCAATTTTATGTCATTTCATGTTTGTGTTTTTATATTAATGAAAATATGCACTCTTATTTTTTACAATGTTAATTTCAATTACAATAATGTGATATTTTTAAATATCTAATTCAAAAATTTGATTCTAGCTTGTTTTTAAACAACATCATTAAGAAGTGATTCACACACCATAAAAATCACCCCTAAGATGAAAAATTCAATGTTTTTTGGTATAGTCACAAGGTTGTGCAACCATCACCACAATTTAATTTTAGAATATTTCTGTCCTTGAAAGAAACCCCAATTACCTTACCCACACCCTCTAGGCAAACACTAATCTACCTTTTTGTTTTGTTTTATTATTATTATCTTTTTTAAAGATTTTACTGTTAAGGCTTAAGTGAGTCTCTTGCTTCAACCTCTCAAGTAGCTGGGACCATAAACATGTGCTAATCACAATCAGTTAATAATTTAACTTTGTTTCTATAGATTTGCCTACTCTGGACCACTACTGTAAATGAAATTGAACATAGTCAGATCTGACTGACTTATTTCACTAAATGTAATGCTTTTAAAGTTCGTCCATGCTGTAGCACATGCCTTTTTATTAGTCAATACCATTCATGATTAGGTACATAAGCAATCTAGGTGCAGGTGAAGTTTGGGACTCCAACTGGTCCTCACTTCCCCTGATTGAGGACCAGGTACTTTTTGTGTTGTAACATGCCCTCTCTGCCCCGCCCTGCACCCGTAGTTTTCTGTGACTAGCAATCCCCCTCCCTCGTGTTATTGTATAATTATTGACTTGTAAGAGTTCTTGGTATATTTTGGATACAAGTCCTTAATCAAATATATATTTGCAAACATTTTTTGTTATTTTGGAATCAAGAAGTACAAATGTATGTTTTTAAACATGGATAAACCGGGCTCGGTGGCTCAGCCAGTAATCCCACGCTTTGGGAGGCTGAGGTGAGTGGATTGCTTGAGCCTGCAGGTTCGAGACCCACCCGGGCAACTTGGCGAGCCCTCATCTCTACAGTAAATCAAAAAATCAGCCGGGCACGCCTGTAATTCCAGCTACTCAGAAGGCTGAGGCGGAAGGATCGCCGGAGCCCAGCAGGTCAAGGCTGGCGTGGCCGGCAGCGGCCACTGCACTCCAGTCTGGGCGACAGAGTGAGACTCCAACTCAAAATAAAAAAATAATTAATAAATAAACATGGATATATTGTCTAGTGGTGGGGATTGAGTCTCAGATGGCCCGTTTTCCAAATAGTGAACATTGTACCCAATGGGTGATTTCTGAACCCTAACTCTTCTCCCCTGCCTCCTCCCTTTTGGTGTCCCCACTGTCTATTATTTTCATATTTGCCTTCACTTTCTTGGTGCAGCGCAAAAGTTTTTAATTTTAATGAAATATAGTTTATTTTTCCAGTTGTCAGATGCTTTTAGTTTTGTATCTAACAATTGCCTAACCCAAAGTTACAAAGATTTTCTTGCATATTTTCTTCTAAGATTTTTGTAGTTTTTGTTCCTACATTTAAGTCTATGATCCTTTCAGCATTAATTATTGTGTATAGTCAATTCTTTGCATGTGGACAGCCAGCTGTCCTAGAGCTATTTGTTCAAATGGTTATTCTTTCCTCATTCAGTGATCTTGGTACGCTTGCTGAAAACCTGTTGAACATAAATATAAGAGTTATTTACTGAATTCTCAATTCTCTTCCATTATCTGTGTGTCTATGCATATGCTGTCTGAATTGCTGGACATTTGTAGTAAGTTCTGAAATAAGCATGTCTTCCAATTTTGTTCTTTTAAAAAAATTTTTTTAGGGGGAACTATTCAGGGTCTTTTCAATTCCCATGTGAATTTGAGCAACAGCTTGGTAATTGCACACAAAAATATGAGCTGGGATTTTGATAGGGATTATACTAAATAATTTTTTAGCTTACATGACTATCATAGATGAAGAAGTTAACAGACAAAGAAACATGAAATCAAACTTGAAAATTCAATTATTAGTTGTATTTAGTAAATCATGACACTTATTTTTCAATTCTATCTACAAATTATGATTCCAAACACACTGAACCTTTTAATTAAAATTGGTAAAATATATTAGAACATTCTGTTTCCAAGTTATTTTTCAAAACCTCACATATGAAAGTTTTAAATATAACACATTTACATATTTTCCATGAATAAGTCATTTAATTATGAAACCACTTCTAATTAATTTACAAAAAATAATCTCTCTATAGAATACATTTTATTTTCTGAAAAAAAAATTCCTTTTGTTTTTGCTCATTGTCTTTTGTTTAGCATGACATGAGTTTGTGTGTGCATACATGTGTGTGAATGTGTGTTAATACCTGCTGAGTGGCATAACACACTTTTCAGTATTTTTTTTTAGTTATGCTTTTGTAAAGAAAAACTTTTTGAAGTTCTTTACCATAAAATAAGCAAGCAACCTCTGTACAGTACAAAATTTTTCTTATCACTCAAATCATTGCCAAGATTCAAATACCTAGAATTTATATATTGCTTAAATTCACATAGGTGAGCACACTTAGCTACATCTCCAAAAATTTTAAATATTTTAAAATATTTTTTCTGCACCCTGGGTCATCTTGAGCACCATCTACAGGCATCATGGGTCTTTGTCTATCTTTGATCTGGAGTGTCAAACACCAAAAAATCAAGTAGAGGAAATATAAAAATGATGCAAAAATTGTGCCAAATAATTAATCGGTAATTATTATTAAAGATTATTTACTATAATGTAGAAGCACAAGTGGAATCTGAAAAGATAAAGTATCTTAATAAAATAAAACATAAGATTAAAACAATGCTCCAGAAAAGACAAGTAGTCAGCAATACTAAGTGATGTGAACATGTGAAATAAGGAAAAGACAGTGAACCAAACATTGCAGTGTGAAAATGGAAATTGTGGGTGATGATTAGTAGGGTTGTATTAGTGCAGTAGTATTATGGACAGAATTGTGCACCTCCACACCCCAAAGTCATAGGTTAAAACTCCAACCACTGTGACTATATTTGAAGATAGGGACTTTAGGGAGATAATTAAGGTTAAATGAAGTCATAAGGGTGAGGTCTTATTCAACAGAATTGGTATCCTTATAAGAAGAGGAAGAACTCTTCCTCCCTCTCTCCCTCACCCCCTGCACTTACAGATAAGAGGTCATGGGATGACACAGCAAGAAGGTAGCCAGCTACAAGCTAGGAAGAAAGCCCTTACCAAAGTCTGAATTTGCTGACACCTTGATTATGAATTTTTAGATTCCATAATTATGAGAAAATAATATCTCTTATTTGAACCATCCAGCCTATGGTGTTTTGTTATAGCATCCCAAGCATACTAATGCAAGTCATTAGTAAGGACAAAAGCCTGATTCGAATAGGCTGAGGAACAGTCAGCAGTGAGCAAATGATGACACACAACTGACCCTTCTTCCAATTTTGCTAGGTAAAGGAGCAAAGAAATTGAATGGTAGCTGGGCAAGTATGTGGGAAAAGGAGAATATTCTTTTCTTACTACAAGCTATATTTTCATAATTTTGTGTCTTGGAGAATAATACAGTAGAGAGGGAAAATGTTTATGCAGCAAAAAGAATTACAATTTTTGTTTTGATTGTCTTATGTACAATAGTATGGTATCCAAAGCAAATGTAGAGGAGTCCTATGAGATAGGAGCATGGACTCCTTCCTTTTTATACAGGAAAAAAAGTCAGTTTGGGAGTGTATAGGCTTTTAAACTCAATGATGTCAGAATGACAAAGTAATTTTCCGAGGTAGTTTAACTGGGAGTTTAGAAGTGAAGAGAATATGTGATGAAAAGATAGCTTGATGGTGACAGATTTAGAAAAGTGATTTACTTAAATAAAATATTTTGAGTATGTTTATAGATAATTAGCAGTCATTTTTACAATTTTACAACTGAAGATTTAATAAGGAAAGGGAATAATTAATAACGACATCAATTAAACATTTAGCTCAAGAAGGAACATGAAGCTTCTTTCTCATGTTTGGGGAAAAAAGTAGAGATGAGTGAGTTCAAGTTACAGGAATCAAAAAGTAGTGAAGGAGAAGAAAATTAAGGAAGACCAAGTTGAAATCAACTACTAAAAGTAAGACTGGGGAAGGTTTTGAAACTGAAGAAGAGCTAAATAGTCAATTTGGATAATTGGTATAATAAATGGAGAAGAATACGCATTCAGTTAGATTGATAATTAGCATTAGTAATCCTGGGTAGTGGCTTAAATACTATTTAATTGAAGTTATATCAATAAACACCTATTTCACTTTTTTCATCATGTAGCAGAATAAAAAAAAAATGTGCTGTTGGGCCAGGTGTATTAGCTCACTTCTGTAATCCCAGCACTTTGGGAGGCCAAAGCAGGAGGATGTCTTGATTCTAAGAATTGAAAACCAGCCTGGACAACATAGCAAGATCTCATCTCTACACATGCACACACACACACACACACACACACACACACACACACACACACACACGAAAATGTGCTATTGATATTTGCTCTAAAATAGGACTAGGTAGAGTGAGAATAGACCTACCAGAAGTGGAGTGGATACAGTAGGTGCAAATTCTAGACATAGGGAACATTCTGGAAGTAAATCAGTTTAAGGTCTTATGACATTTGAATGGAGGTTACATGTTCTTGTTAAATAAAATGGAAACAACCAGAATTTGGACAAGTTAGAGGATATTGAGAAATCTGATTAACAGACTACCTTATTTTTTGGTTTCTACACAGAAAGGGAAGAATTGTCTTATCATTTTGAGGGGCCAGAGGAAACTGATATCTAAGCAAAAAGGTAGAGGAAGTAATTAGAAATAATTTTAAAATCTTATATTGTGGACAAATGTAAGGGACTAAAGGTTTATTGAGTGGGACTAGTGGAGAGGTTGGCAAGAGGAAAATGGTTAAAACAGTAACTGCATGTAAGTTGCAGATGAGAGATGGGGGATAAGAATGTGAAAGGTGGCCAGGCTCGGTGGCTCAGCCTGCAATCCCGCGCTTTGGGAGGCCGAGGTGAGTGAATTGCCTGAGCCCGCGGGTTCAAGACCTGCCTGGGCAACTTGGCGAGACCTCATCTCTACAATAAATCAAAACATTAGCCGGGTGTGGTAGCTCACGCCTGTAGTTCCAGCTACTCGGAAGGCAGAGACGGAAGGATCGCCGGAGCCCAGCAGGTCAAGGCTGCGGTGGCCGGGAGCGGCCACTGCACTCCAGTCTGGGTGACAGAGGGAGACTCCAACTCAAACAAACAAACAAACAAACAAAAGAATGTAAAAGGTATATAAGATCACAGAAACTTGCTCCACAAGTAGTTATTGTGAATCATGGGAAGTGGAAACATTAAATCTAAAACTACACCTTGTTTCTCACAACGCTTCTAAGCTTTGGAAAACATAATCAAAAGCCAATTTATTAACTATAGCTCTTTTAGTAAAAATAGTATTGAAAATATATTAATAGGATATATATGTTATGGACTGAATGTTTACGTACCCTCAAATTTATATGTTAAAGATAATCTTTAATGTGATAATATTTGGAGATGGGATCTTTGGGAGGCTGTGAAGATAGAGTCCTTATGGAAGAGATTAGTGCCTTTATAAGAAAAAACATAAGGGAACTTGCTTCCTCTCCATTTGCTTTCCGCCATGTGGAGATGCAAAGAGAAGATGATAATTTGCAAGTCAAGAAGTTGGTTCTAACCAAACATAAGATCTGCTTGCATCTTTATCTTGAATTTTCCAACCTTAGGACTGTGGGAAGTAAATGTTGGTTGTTTAAACCACCTGTTCTATAATATATTTCTTAGAACAGCCCAAACTAAGACATCGGACTTCAAGTGTTTCTGTCTACTGGCATAAATAATATGCAACAATATCTAAAAAAAATCATAAATTGGGGGTATCAAATTTATTAATTAAAAGGAATAGGGAGAAACATTAAATAATGAGTTGGAGATACACCTAAGTTCTTCACTGTAGTACAATTTTTATATCTATTCTCATTGCAGATTAACATCCTAGAGAGACTTTCTGAGTAGTTTTGAGAACTTTCATAAGCTTGGATGGGGCATTTAATATAAATAATAATATATATTTGAAAGGAAATAAAATGGTCAGTATGAAATTAAGCTAATTTATTGTATAACAAGCACAGTCAGTAAAAGCATTCTGTATTTTATAAATACAATATGAAAAGTGCATATGTAAGCTGAATTATTTTCAAGGTTTACATCTATCTCTGTTTATTAGAGAACATTGGCAATATAATAGTTTCCTGTATGACTTATATAAGATATGTCTTTGGCAATAATGAACATGTTACTTTAAACTCCAATTGGCCAGATATTGTAATAATGGGAACCTTTCTAGGCTGCTTGATGAGCACAAAGTGTTTGTAGTGGAAATCTCACCAGTAGGCTAGCTAAATCACTCCATGATACTGGAGTGCTCAGGGAAGGGAGATTGGAATTTTTATGAAGTTACTCTCTTTTGATTCTGAAATCTAGAGCCTGAAAGATAAAAAATGACCCAAGTACTCCTCAAATCTCACCTGTGATGCCTGCAGAGTTTTACTGCTTCATAAAAGTGCAATAAAACCCTACTGTTTAAAAAAGATCTCTAGCTCTATCATGTGGTGTTTACAATCTTTGATCACTTTAGATGGAAGAGGTGGCATGCTGCCAGTAGCAGAGAAATAGCAGGTTTTGTCCTCTCCTAGATATTAAAATATTCTTATACATAAAGGGAAAATAACAACGCCTCAAACTAGGTACTTCTATACCATGCAAATATTGTGATTTAATTTGCTAATTTTTAAAATTACCTTGAAAAATAAAAGACTACCTTCAAGCTCTCCACCTGGAGATAAATCTTATTGTTAGTATGCAAGCTTTTGAGCACACTTTTTAAGATTAGATCTGCTCATTACATGTGTTTTTGTCTTCTGCATATTCCATGAACAAAAGGAAACAAGAATGTGGCTCTGATGGGCAATGGCTCAGCATGATTCTCATGTTAGAGCATCATCTCAAGGGGTTATTTCCTTAAAACTAGTCAAAATTTCTTATGTTAGTGTTATGAGGCTGAATCTTTTATAATAGTCATTCACTAAGTAAGGTCAGGAATACCAGGAAAGACTTTCTTCAAGTGAACATTGTCAAAACAGGGGACAGTCTCCCACCTTTGTGACGTAAACAGATGGTGCTCTTGACTGAAGAGCTAACAGCAGCAAATGTCCCCTGTGAGTAAAGAAAAATCAGCATGTTTGTTTTTGGAAATGACCTTCTAGCTCCAAGACTACTGTGTGAATCCACTTAGCAAAGCCTTGTATATGTAAGTAATGGGGAAAAAAATTATGTGTAGCCCAACTAAAACATATTTTGGAGCAGAATGGATTATAAATAATGCTTAAAGTGCATTTTAAATTATTTCATCTTTCCCATTAGGTCTAAAAGTTCTTGAATAAGGTGATATCAACTGGAATGGCTCCCTGTAGATTTTTCCATATATCTACCTGTACAAAGTAAGTTGCACAATCTCCATGGCCAGAGACATTTGCATTTGCACCATTTGTTGCATTTGTCAACAAAATTTCGTCATCACCTTACTCAGACAAACGATGTAATCATCATTCAGCATTTCCTGAGTGTTTTTGCTTTCAGGATATACCACTATTTACTCACAGGAACACCATGTAGAGTCATCATTCTACTAGTCCACTTCAAGGTTTCCAAGGATAAGGCTACAAATATGAATTGGTGTGCAGATAACAACACAACCTGGAGGACTTGTTTAACCTGAAACACTGTTACTAAGGCAACAACTCCCTCCTCTCCACCATAAATGTCTGTTTATAGCTATTATCCTTCATGAAGTCTGGGAGCAGGAATTCTATTTCTGAAAATATAAGGAACTACGCTACATACATATTATAATAGCCAAAATCCAGAACATTAACAACAACAAATGTTGGCAAGGATGTAGAATAATAGGAAATCCCATTCACTGCAGGTTGGGATACAAAATGATGTAGTCTTTTTGGAAGATAATTTGACAGTTCAGTTTCTTACAAAATTAAATATACTTTTATCCTAGGATACAGCAATTGTGTTCTCTGATATTCACCCAAAGCAGTTGAAATATACTGTTCACACAAAAACCTACACACAGATCTTTCTAGCAGCTTTATTCACAACTGCCAAAACTTGGAAACAATTATGATCTCCCTCAATAGGTGAATGGATAAGTAAAATGTGGTACATTCAGACAAAGGAATATTATTAAGCATTTAAAAAAATAAGCTATCAAGTCATAAAAAGACATAAAGGAAACTGAAATGCATGTTACTATGTGAAAGAAACCAATCAGAATTGTCGACATACTGTTTGATTCCAACCATATTACATTCTGGAAAAGGCAAAACTATAGATACAGTATAAAAACCAGTGATTGCCAGAGATTGATGGGGAAGGAAGGATGAATAGGTGGTGTACCACAGAGAGGGAGGATTTTTAGTACAGTGAAACTACTCTTTATGATTCTATAATGGTGGAAGTAGGTCATATACATTTGTTCAAATTCATAGAAAATAAACTACCAAGAGTGAACCCTAATGTAAGCTATGAACTTTGTGTGATAATGTTATGTCAGTGTAGAATGATTAATTGTAACAAGTGTACTAATCTGGTGGAGATGTTGATAATAGGCGAGCTTGTGGTGTGTGAGGCCAGGGGATAGGTGAGAAATCTATGTACCTTCTGCTCAACTTTGCCGTTAACCTAAAACTGTCCTAAAAAATAGTCTATTAATAAATATACAAGGAACTAGATTTCTACAAAAAACTTCTTGGAAGCAAACACATAAAAGCCTGGATAAATTTGAACAGCATATCTTATAATACATGAATGAACCATTAGTTAAACAAAAAAAGCATCCAAGGAGGAAATCCTGAAAAAGTAGAAATGCAGAGAGGTGAACACACCATGAAGCCAATATTCACTCTGGAAAGTTTGCTGATAGAGAAGGTTAGAGCTTAGTCTTAACAGGCAGCATGAGGAATATGTAGGGGACAAAACCAGGACATGAAATTGAGGGAGGTTGGATTAAAAACACTGATGTAAAGCTAAGATTTCTCATATTCCATTCTACCAATAAAGCAAATATAATAAAACATTTAGAAATGCACAATATAATAATGTTCTAATTTTTATGGATGTGTAATAGTTGTACATATTTTGGAGGTACTTGTGGTATTTCAATACTGTATACAATGTGGAATGATCAAATCAGGGTACTTGGAATATCCATCACCTCAAATATTTATCTTTTCTTTGTAATGAGAACATTACAAATCTTCTAACTATTTTGAAATATATAAAATTTATTATAGACTATAATTTCCCAATTGTATTATTGACTATTAGAACATATGTTTGTTTTTTTTTTAACTGTATTGTTGTACCCGTTGGCAGATTAGACATGTGTAAATAGATACATAGGGAAGTAAGACATAGATGGAAAAAATTGTCTGGAGTGCAGCATAGCAAAAGAGAAGGAATATTTTAAAAAGAGACTGAGAGAGATGTAGGTTAAAGTCATAAATTCTAGCTTGTCTTCTGAACTTTCTAAAGGTGCAGAAAGGGTGAAGAAAAAAATAGAGTGCATAGCCGGGCTCGGTGGCTCAGCCTGTAATCCTGCGCCTTTGGGAGGCTGAGGTGAATGGATTGCCTGAGCCCATGGGTTCGAGACCCGCCTGGGCAGCGAGACCTCATCTCCACAATAAATCAAAAAATCAGCCGG